>NC_061784.1:0-24119 GCF_022458985.1 Mugil cephalus | reverse complement strand
TTTGACTCTGACCTATGTGATAGAGCAGGGAGAGCTTTCCGAAAGTTTTGTGCCATGGCTGTGGGTGTTTGAGTCCATGTCTACTGGGTTTGGTTTGTGTTGCATTTTAGTCGTCAAGATACAGACACTGTAAAAATGAAAAAGTTGAGAAAACTCAAAATTTCAAGGCAACTTATTGCAATCAATGTTTGAGTTTTGAGCCCAATCAAAAACTCATATTGTTTTGTTTTTTACATTTTCCTTTTGAGACAAACTTGAAAGTTAGACTTGTGCCAAGTCTATGTTTTCAAACAGTTTGGCCAACTAATAATCTTTTGTTCAGATAAAGTAGTTTTCTCCATTAGTAAAACTTAAAGGTTAGCGTTATACCAACTAAGAATTTTACTCACTCAAAAAAGTAAGTTAGGGTTGTTAAGTTAACATTTCAAGTTAAGGTTAATGACATTTAAAATTGCATTTCACAGAATACAAAACAAGTTTAAAGTTTACTTCATACTTTATTGAAATAATCGGAAATTGTTCCATTTAACAATTTAACAGTAGCAGCAGAGAATTGCTGTCTTACTACAGCAAAGTGCAGAACAAGTAGCTCCATAACAATAATAAACTTCCAAGTGTTATTGACCATGATCAAATACATTCGAAACCTTTTTTACCATTTCATATACAAGTCATTGAGCAGTGTATTACAATTGTAACAACAGCAACAACATTGCTGACATATCTCAAGTGGCTGTGTCAAACAGAAATACGCAAAACCTGTAAAAACACCTGTGCAGTTCACAACACAACAGTTTATATAATATAAAAAAGAAAAACAATGTCACAATGTCAGCATACAATTTAACATTGTAAATTGGGCAGAATTATCCAACTGAATAAAACACCCATAAAAACAAAACAAAAAAGTTTGCCATGCATGTCTGCATGTAGACAAAAGCAACATAGAGTGATGCTTCTACCATTTTTTTCCCCTTTGGTTATTAGCCTCTCGACCCTGATCCAGACAAGACGATAACATTTTTTAATTTAATTAGCTTCACTCTAATGAACGGTAGTAAATGGGATTCATTCTGCTTAGTCATCTGATAAACTTTCCAGTGGTGTACACAATTATTCCGTACCTACCGTGCGTTTGTTTCTTGTTAATGCACACACAGTCTAAGCGCTTATATCTTATCCTCTTGTTGGATAGAATATGTTGAGCCTCCTTTTGTACTCACAATGCATGTCCTGTAAGAAGTTCTCTGGATCCTCGCGAAAGGAATAACAGGGTTAGACCTTGCTGGGATGTGCTCTTCTGTGTAGTCCATTGTCAGATGTTTGAAAACCCCCGCCAAAAAAAAAGAAACTACTGGTAAGAGAAGTGGGACCAACGCTGTATTATTACATAAGTTGGTATTACGGCCGTGAGGGTTGGGCCGTATGTCCTTCCCCTCTTGATGTGAGTGTGCATGCACTGGTGTGTCTGTTTCTATCTTGCGCTAGGTGTATTGTGGAGAGTCTCCAGTGGGCGTGTCTCCAGAGAGCGGGTCGACCTGATCAGCTTAAGTGTTTGGTGTATTAGGGCTGGGATAGAAAAATCAACTCACATAAGCAACCAGATTTTGTTGTTTTACGATTTTTAAATCGATTTTTTTTTCAAAAATTGTATACCCCCCCAAATTTAAATGCTTCATTTTAGTTTTTCTTGGAGGCATAGTGGGAAAAAGTTACCACTTTTGTCCAGTGCAGGGTGAAATGTTGGTGCGGCTGGGTGTGCATGAGGTGTAAGTGAACGAGCGAGCTGGGCGGAGAGTGAGTGTGCATGTGCACAATCACTCCAGGGTCCAGGGTGTACGCCCTCCTCGTCCCGGTTGATAGTTTTGTGTGCCCGCTTCCTGATTTCCTATGGCCTCCATATTTCTCCTGCAGTGATCTGTGAGTGCTCCTGATTTCTCCGCTGTCTCCTGTTTCGCATTCTTTTTTGTGTTCATTCTCATGTGTAGAATGATCTTCCAGTTTTCCCATGTAATGTTTTTGGGCATGTTTATGTTTTGCACAATATTTCATAGATGGATGTTGCATTTTTTTATCCAGTTCTATTTGTCTTTTGGGTGTATATGAGGTCAACAGAGTTTTTGGTGGTTTTATGGCTGCGTTGATGTGATGTTTTTTCATGTTGTGTTGTATTGACTTCCGTTATCCCGGATGTATGGTCTGCATATGGTGTCTTTGTATTGCGTCTCTGTTTTCTGTGTGTGTTTCTTCGTTCCTCTCTTTTTGTTTATTGTATTGTATTATATTGACAAAGTGTGAGTGGTGTTCTATGTGTCCTTTCCTCTTCCTGTCTGTCTTTTATTTCCGTGATGTTGTTGCCTGTTGTTAGAGTGGTTCTGTTGAATGAGTGATTCTGTGGTGTGGGATGTTTCTGATGTCCAGAGGAGGTTACTGGCCGTGTGAGTGGGTTTTCTGTAAACAGTGATTTTTTGACGCCGTCTTCTTGTGGTGGATGTTCAGCTCGAGGAAACGACCATGGTCCGGTTGTTGTTCTTCTTCTGCATGATTTTTATGTTTCCAGTTGTTGTCCATAGTGTGGACCATTGTGTGTGTCCAGACTTTCATTTTTTTTCCAAGATGTCGTCACTTATCTTTTCCACAGTGTGGGTTTACAGTGTGTGGATGCTGTGTAGTTGTTTTTGATTCAGGTCCTCATGAAAAAACTGCTCATTGTTGCTGATTAGTGGTTCTCCCATTGCGAAACGTTTGTCTTATCAGTATATGATTCCTTTAAACTGAAAATAAGTGGATTTTGCAACCAAAATGGTATGAGTGTGGGAAATATCTTCAACTGTAGGTTTGTGTGTTTTTTGAGGGTTTCGGTGATCCTGAGTCGTTTCCTGTACGATGTGTAATGTGACGTTCAAACATGGGGTTTTGTGATAGTGATTAACACGTCGTGTGATTGATGAATATTTCATCTTTTTCTACTCTTATGCTGTTGAGTTCTTTGGTCTGTTTTTTTTTGCAACATTGCAATAACTCAAAACAATCTTCTGTTGTACTGAGGAGGGTTTGATGATTTCTATCAGTGCTTTGGGGAGGTTGTATGTTACTGATTTTGATACTGTCAACTATTGGCGGGAGGGTGTCTTTTTTGTGAATTTTGTTGTCCCGTATAATCTGGGGGTGATGTTGGCGGTGGGGTATCAGGTGTTCATATGCGTCCCGTGTTATTTTGTATTTGTAGGAAAGGTTTTAGTAATGATGTCAGGGTCCTTTTTCTTTTCTTCGTGGGGTTCTATTTCAGTTATTTCGTAGGTGTTCCTGTCCCCTAACATGGCTTTCCATCGGTTTTTTATATGTTTTTGTGTCCATGATGGACTGTTTGTTCTTCATTTATCGGCTGCAGGGATGGTAAGCTTTTGTCTCCTTTTAACGATTTTAATTGTGTTTTGTTCTTCCTTGTGTGATGTTGCTTGGTGGAAGTTTGGCTGATTTTTAAAATTCCTTGATATTGCATTTCGGAGTTCTGAATTTTGTCCTGATTTGGACATTTTATGGCATGCTAATTCTGGTGCCTAGGATGTATTGTTTCGTTGTGGTATTTTTGGAGGGTGTTAATGGTGAAATGTAGCCCTCTTGCTAGCACCCTTTTTTTCTGTTTCGGTGAGGGTGTGTTTGGACAGGTTCGTACCCATTTTTCATTGGTTTTGTAGTTTGTTTGTCTCTGCTTTTTCTTTCTATTAGTTTGTTTAATTTCTTGATGTGGCGTTGGTTTGGTAATGGATATATTCCTGTTGTATATGTATTTTAAGTGTGCGTTTTATTTCCTCTTCCATGTTGTGGTCCAGCGTGCAAGGTTCTTGAAACCGTCCGTTTCTTTTTTTATTTGCATGTTGATTTTGTCTATTTTGTTGCTTTTGTTCTAATCCATTCTATGATAAGAAGGACTTTTTGCTTTGGTTGATGTGTTTTCTGCGTTTTATAGCTTTTTGTGTTGAGGCTTTGCCGGTGTACTTCCTCATCTTTGAAAGCGGAGTTTGAATCTCAGGTGGATTTTTTGGGGTGCCCACTTTTTTTCCAGTTTCTCTAGACGGCGGAATTGTTTTGACACAAATCAGTTCCAAAATTCCACGTAATAGATATTGAGGTTCATTATGTCTTATTTTTAGAGATATTGGTTAGGATTTTCCTTATCTTCCCAACGTAAACAGAAACGTGCACTGCATATATGACCTAAATGAAAATTAGCACGAAACAACAATTAGTTGGTTACTGTTTTAACCAGAACACTTGGAAAAAAATCCAATTTTAAAACTGATATTATTTTTTTTTTTTTTTTTAATTATTTTGCAAGGGAGTGTACTCATTTTTCAGGAAAGGAGCTCAAGCTCATCCACATTAGTCTAGAAATGTTAGTAAATGTAGCCCATTGTTACATTGTTTTGCTCAGGATTAAAGAGGGTCAGTGGGGGTTTTTTTTTTGTTGTTTTTATATATATATATGTATATTTAATTTAATTCTCATCCTTTGCTTGTTTTTCATTCATGAATTCATATTTCACATGATTGTGTGTGCCACAACCAAGCACTTGATTTTACAGAGCCAGGTAAATTCTCGTCTGTTTTACTTGGCTGCTAATTCAGAGTTATGATTTGATTAATGCGGTGGACGCTTCATTTCTCGCGTCAGATTACACATTCTGTATCTACTCTTGATGTATGTCGATGGAATGAGTTAACCCAAAGATAGGTATAGCGAACCAAGAGGGTTCACACTTCTCATTTTTCAATATATATTTAATACAACTTTTTGACCACAAACAGCAAAGATAAAACATACAGTTTCGTGTGGGATTTTTTTTTCTCTACTCTTCGGGGGCTAGTCTCACCGAGTTTTCGCACTGTGATGGATACATATCTTTGTAATCTGCAGGAGTCTCTGCGTTCAGGGGAACACCTTGTTTGTGTGGGTTTGTTGAAGTGGTGAAAATTAAACAGAAGCATCGGAAGTGGTCATACGCGGTTTTCGCTTTTTTGTTCATGCCCATACATGGCTTGGTGGATTGAACTGTGTTTGTTGTTTTTTCAGTCAGCTAGCGGGGGGACCACTGTTCCTCTGTGGGTGCACAAACGAGAAGGTTGTCCACGCCACGGAATGAGAAGCAAACCCTTTTTTTGAAAGGAACACATGCTTGAAAGAGTGCTCTAATCCTACAGAGATTTTTTTTTTTTTCTAAAGTCATTAAACTATCGTTCCAGGCTATTGTGAGAAATCATGTGGAATGCCTAATTCTTCCATCTTTCGAACTCCCTGCTTAGAACTACATGGACTGTGGAATTATACCATGAGCTACCCTCCTCCGGATTTTTCACCTTTTTTCAGAGGAGCAATTCCATTTAAGTTGTATGAGTGATGCTGTCGTACTTATCAAACCAAAATAATCTTTTTGTGTTGGACTTAGATTGTGGTTGTGGCATCCACATAAGGCATGAGGAAATGTCTTTCTAATCAGTGTATTCCATATTGTGAATTCAAATGTAACAAGGAAATTATCGACTAAGGAGAGTATGAGGAATAATTGTTCAAGACCTTCAGGTTCTATGCCGTAAGTTAGAACAAGTTTGAGGTGTGATTGGAACAGTGACTTGATCCATTTACATTCTGAGATAAAGCCAATGATCTAATAATGAATATAATGAAGAGCTAAGACTGTCTACTGCTAACATCAGTATGGATGTTAAAGTAATCTACTTATGATGACTTTATCTGTTCTAAAGCACTAAATCACGTAGAAACTATAGTTAGCTATGACTGCTGTGTGGACTCATTTAAACTGACATATTCATCATCCTGCAGCCACGTTTCAGTCAAATAGATCAATCTGATGAGTAGTTGAAAGCAGGCAGTTCGAAGTATGGTAGGAATTTGCATTCCACTAAAATCTGAAGAAGCTCTCACATAGCCTGGGAAGATTAGTTGTGATTTAACCTTTATATATATATAAAGAAAGGAAATAAAACTCTCTGTAAGAGTTAGAAATCATTGTAAGGGTCTCTTGTCTGGGTGCTGAATATTGAGCTAAGGCTACACCGGCTGTCGTGGGTTTATTAAGCAGCCCAGTCTTCATGCCTGGAGTGCTGTGTGTCAGACATGTGGAGCTCCATAAATCATGTGCCTCAGTTCTTCAGGGCCTCCTCTGCTTCTGATATCAATATTTTCTACCAGCTCAAAAGAAAAGGAGCCCACCCCATGGAATCTTGTTTTCATGGTTTTTATGAATACCAACTGAATGACAGGCAGGGACTCGTTGCCAGGCAACACATGGGTATGACCAGCAGTTTCTTTCTCTATGAGGCAAATGGAGGTGTATGCTGTGTATGCTTATATGCTGACGGATGTATCAGGATGATAGTGAGCTTCTCTGAGCTTAGCAGACTGAATATGATGCTGAAAAATACTGGAGAGCATCGCCATTATTTATATAGTTAGGATAGAATAGATAGATAGTATAGATAGATAGATAGTAAATGACAGTTGGATAATATCAGGCAAGATCTATCTCATATGAAATGATTGGTAATGTAATTTAGTGCAATGTCACTGAAAAAAAAAAAAATGTTATCTTGCTTTTAGAACCAATTTACACAAACTACCTGTAGCGGGACTCTGTGTACCCCAACCATGCCTCCACTGGCCTTTTCTCGTCCTTGCCTTTCCCTTTTAGACCTTGGGTGGAGGATGGTTGTTTGCTGATTTGTTGATCAGCTTTTGGGCAAGCTCTTGGGTTGAAGGTACTATAGGCAAAAACAGGTGGTTAGGTCAGATCAGGTTGGGCCATCCACTGTATTAAGTTTTGTGGTGCATGATTGTCATTAATCCACAATGTCAATGACAAAGAAACGTGGATATATCTCAAAACTGAGTTTTGACTCGACCTGTCTGATAATGAGGGGAGAGTTGTTTCCAAAACATTTTGTGCCATGTGGGTGGGTGTTTTCAGGTCCATGTCTTATAGTTTTGGTTTGTGATGTGTTTTAGTCCCCAAGATCCAAGTGTAATAAGGTAGCATTTTACCAATTGGGACACCACCTACTTTCTGCTTGTGCATGCAAATAGTGCTGCGATGGGAGGCATCTTGAATCAAGATTTTAAGAAATTTCCAGGAATATCACAGGCGGTGAAATGTAGTGCTAAATACATGGAGTTTGTGTAGTCGGCCTGAATCAAGATAAATGGTCTGTGGGCTATACAGTGTAATATTAACTAAATAGGTTAGAGCATTAGGTTAGGGTTTTGACTCTACCTATGTGATAGTGAGGGAGAAATGTTTCCTGGAAACATTTTGTGTTTCAGGTGTGTAGTACAGGTTGCTCTGTGTTCTGTGTTTTAGTCTTCAAGATTACAACTCTTAGGGCTGGTATTTAGCTCGGTGTGTAGAGCGCCTGTCCATGTGGTTGAAACAGTAGTTCTTGCTGCAGGCGCCCTGGTTCGAATCCCCTACTCGGTTGCTTTCCTAGATGTTCTCTTCTGTAATTTCCGACTGCGATGCCTCTAAAGGATATGGTATAAACAGTGGAGATTCCAGAAGACTAGATAGCAGGCTGTTTTTTGAATCCCGTGGCGGACAATAATCTATATCTGTAAAACATAAATGACGGCATCCAGACTCATAAGGTGGTGTGCTTACGACTCAAGACTTTACTCCAAAAGAATGGATAATAGATTTTAAGATTTGGGCTTCAAAGGGTTGACAAATTATAATCCATTTGCTCTGCCAAACTTAGAATGTTTTTGGCTCACCAGGGTGTGGGTTGTTGATTAGTGCCATTTGGAAGTTGTTAGGTCAGAAAGTTACACCTAAACAGGCCTTTTCGCAGAGTGTTGCTGAGGCCTGTTTGGGATGAACGGGAACCTGTCCACATGCAAGGTGGTTTGGCTGACAAAGGACAATTTGGTGACAAGTGAGTGTCACTTTTAGTGCTTTTAGCCCTTCAGTAAGTAATTTTACATCAGTCTTCAATATGTTCTTATATCCCGCGTGGTTGAAACAATCTGTTTTTCAAGTTTTGTGATGTATATTGTCATTAATCATCAGTTTCAATTTTAAAAGTAACGTGAAAATTATATATATAGGAAGTTTAGCGTTTGGCTCTGACCTATGGATAGCATTTCGCTTGCCATATCTGTAGCTGTTTTCATTGTATTGTTTTATTGGTTAGTTTGTGTTGTGTTTTAGGAACCAACCTATTTGACTCAGGCATAGCACATAGCATGGGTCGTAGCCGCCTTCACTAAACACTGAGACCTTTCCAGGAGTTTGTGTACGTCAATGTAGCACTAAAGATGAGGTGGTTGGAGTGTTTGCTGAGGCCGACACGAATCTGTTCATATGGCAAAAACAGCCCTAATCGAAAGCGAAAAAATCTGAAAAAGTTTTTTGGCTTGACAAGAATTCTTAATATAACTCTTGGCTCTGAAAACTAAAATAGAACTCAAAACTAGACAGAATAACCTTAAATTAAGTCAAGTTCTTCTATAAAGCACTAATGTAAGATTTATTTATTTAAAAGTCTAATTTAAGTTTGAACTTTAACTTAAGAAATTACTCCTTATTGTGGAATTAATAATGAGAATGAAAGTAGTTAAAATTGTTTTTTAATGAGCATGACAAATATCATTGATTGTTGTCTCAAATCAACACATGTGATGATATTAACCAAAACCCAACAAGTCTTTCTTTTGGAGGGTGGGAGAAAACTACAAACTACAGAAAGGAAACCAAAACAACAGGGAGAACTTTCAACCTCCAGAAAGGCCCACGCTGGGCTTGAACCCCAACTCCTGATGGGAGTCATAAGTGCAACCACCAAGCTGCCTGGGGCATTCTGCTCCAACCCCTTGCTAAACTTAACACAAATTTTTCAACATGTTTTCAAGTTGAGGAGGCATATGAAATATGAGAATGTTGTACAAATGTAAGTTATCTGAACACACATTTTTTATTTGTGTGTGCATTGTGATCACTTTCAGAAGTACGCAAACATGTCATTATTTGAAGGAAATTGAAGGGCTTTACCTTGGACATGATGAAGAAACAATGCAGTGTCTGTTACAATGGATTCATCTAAATGGTAATAAATTATACAAAGAGATAGACTTACTTGCAACTGTGTTAAATGCAGTGTTTTTTCCTGAGTTTGGACTTGTGAGCAATGGATATTACAATGTATATTAAATTATAGTCTATGGAATTAGTCATTGTTGTTGTTTTGAGTGGGCAGCAGCGGATACTATTTGCTATGATGGACATTCCATGGCATATTACAATAGAGATCCAAACTTGACACAAGCAAGCTGAACATATAACATCTATTAATCTTGTAAGAGTCACTCCATGTTTAGTTATACTCACAGGGATGTAATATATTTCCCTACACAACATTATCTGGGAGATGTGCTTGGGCTTACACAGTCTCTTCTACTTAGACTGTAATAGAAAGGCACCCTGTTTAATGTATTTGCCTCCGCCAATGACGTGGACCGTAGTTTTTGTTGTTCTTGCTGCCTTTGTAACATTGTGTATGCATGGAGGCAGTTGAGTCAAGGGCACTTTCATTTTCGGCTGTGTTTGTTTTTGTTTTGTTTTTTATTTGTGGGCCATTGCAGTAGTTCATCCAGCTTGCTTATTTGTATTAAGTTGTATGTTGTTTGTGGTATAGTCTGGGCATCTTATACATGATATGTTCTAGCAGGTCCTCTCAGGTTCAGATGGGCCTGCAATGAAATAATAATTTCATTGTTGGCCACAAATGGTCTTACTCTTATAATAAGGCAAAACACTCTGGTTATTCCACTGAATTTCATCATTTATTTATTGTAAAACATTTGATACTCTGGTTTCTGGTTCATTCTAAAAAACGAGTGTTTTGCTTAGAAATGATGGACATAAAACAAGGCAGTGTGTCTAGTAATTTTGTATTGTTCTTGAGCTGCCGCAGCTTAATACTGCTTTGTTATGAGAGAAAGTAATTATTTTGGGAAATTTCTATATGACAGCATTCATGTTACTAAAACAAGACTATCAAAAAAAAGCTAACCAGCCTTTTAGATTCATGGTGATCGTGTTCTCAAAAATTCATAAAATTTCGACTACATGTCTTGTCAAAGTTGAATTGAATATTGGACCTTGTCTTCACTTTTCTATTTTATATTATTATATTATTCACTTTTGAATTGAATGATACAGTCCCTCTTGGGATGTTGTGTCTAGGTGTTGTGGAAAAATTGTTGTTGTGAGTTAGTTATGAGTAGGTCTCTAAGTGATTCACTTTTGTTGGTTTGTTTGCAAAATATTCTGCATGGACGGGAGCACACACATACACGTAAAACTCATATATCAATAACTAAGGAAGTTAGGTTTTGACTCTGACCTATGTGGATAACGCATGGAGAGTGGTTTCTGAAAACATTTTGTGCCATTTCTGTTGCTGTTTCTGTGTATGTTTTATGGTTTAGTTGGTGTTGTGTTTTAGTTCTCAAGATTTACAGGGCTGACAAGGTAATTTTTTCCAAAACTAGGCACCACCTACTTCTGCTCAGACATAGCACATAGCGCTGGGTCTGAGCTAAATAGTCCTAATAGAAAGCTGAAATAGATTAAAATAGATAAAAGCGGATTTACAGTGCTTTTGACATATTTTGTCAAATCAGGGGCACAAACAAGATAGGTAGCTAATAACTTGCTCGCCTCCTCACCAATATTTGGTCAATGCTCCTTACTGTGTTCCTACCCACTTCATTTGATCTAGGAGGTTGATATGGCAAAAGGTAGCTTATCATTGTTATGCATCACTTTAAAATTGTTTGTTAATATTGGCTCTTGTAAACTTGACAATGCATCATGTGAAACAAAAATGTAAACAATACCTCACACTTAGTGCGTGGTCTTGCTTACATCACATGAGGAACGGTTTTCATTTTTGACAGCACCTAGAGGGCGGAAGGACACGGGGCCGCTTTGCTGAGGTTGGGCCAAAATTGCAAGACTACTAATGATGGCAAAGGACTGAGGTTTGGCCGACAGGCAGTGATTCCATTCACCTCTTCATCCAATTGCAAAGCCTTCTTGGATCTCTCCCTTGCTGTGTCCACTGGGAGTTCCTACACCTCCTTTCCCTGTGCCTGTGACATAGTCCACAAAAGGTAAATCACTGTCTTTTGTCAAAAGACATAAAAAGCAGAGTAAATATAGACAGATCCATTAATTCACATAAGAATATAAATTAATTAATTAGACAAAAAATCACTGAAAAAAAGAGCACCTCCACTTTGGCTAAAGCAATACAAATTTCCTCAACGAAACAGGCAACATTTCAGACTAGCAGGTTGGACAGGGGAAATCAAGACAGCTAGTGTTGGGTGGATATGTCCACACTAACAGGTAAATGAGAATTGTACATTTTTGGATGTTGTCTGCTGTATACAGCTTTTTAATTGATGAAGAACAAATATTATTAACTCTTCCTCACGCTTGTGCAGTGCTCCCATTAACGTTTTTAC
The DNA here is from genome assembly GCF_022458985.1 of Mugil cephalus. NCBI lineage: Eukaryota > Metazoa > Chordata > Actinopteri > Mugiliformes > Mugilidae > Mugil > Mugil cephalus. The sequence continues at coordinate 12,574 of NC_061784.1, read as the reverse complement.
AAATACCTTTCTGGAGACGGGAGAAATTTATATTCAGTTCCTGAAAGGAGCTCAGAAGGTCCCAGTGTGTACAAGCAGACACATTAAGAGTCCACTGCCTCTGGCATGTTCCACACAAATATGGTGGATAAATGCAAAGTGCATAACCCACCCTGGAACATAATCCAATTAAAAACATCATGAATACTTAAAATGCAATTCAGTGCAATTCATTTGTATTTATATAGTGCCTATTAATAATACAAATTTGTCTCAAGGTGACTTTTCAAAAAAAAAAAAAAAAAATCCATAGCAAGGCCTGAAGGCAACGGTGGAGGAAAACTGTTGCAGTTTGAGAGTATAAGAGGATTCATGGGCAGGTTGGTGAATTGTAATCTGGGTTGTGCTTGTTTTCTTCTATTAGTGAAAATAATATGCTGCTCTAATCTTACAGAGATTTTTTTTTTCCATAAGTTATTAAACTTCTTTCCAGGCTATGAGGAAGTAGTTGGAATGCCAAAATTCTTTCCCTTCTTTCAAAATTCCCTTGCTTGGAACTACATGACTGTGAATTATACATGGAGATACCCTCCTCCGAGTCATACCTTTTTCAGAGGAGCCAATTCCATTTAAAGTTGTTACTGAGTGATGCTGTCGTACTATCAAAAAATAAATCCTTTTTGTGTTGGAGTTAGATTGTGGTTGCTGGCATCCACATCTCTGACATAAGGCACTGAGGTAAATACTGAAGGAATTAATTCCTTATATCTAGTTACAAAATGTCTTTCTAATTTCAGTGTTCTGCTTCTGAATATCAATATTTTCTACCAGCTCAAAAGAAATGAGCCCCCCATGGAATCATTTTTTCATGGTTTTTATGAATACCAACTGAATGACAGCAGGCTTGTTGCCATAGATAGGATAGATTGATAGATAGATAGATAGATGATAGATAGATAGTTAGATAAATGACCAGTTGATAAAATCAGCCAATACTATGTCCATATGGAAATGATTGGTAATGTCATTTAGTGCAATGTCACTGAAAAAAAAAGGTTATCTGCTTTTAGATACCTCAGCAATTTACCAAAACTACCTGTACTGGGCTCTGTGTCACCACCTGTCTCCCACTGGCCTTTCCTCATCCTTGCCTTTCTTTTAACTTTGGTGTGGAGGATTTGGTTGATAACGTTTTGGTCAAGTTCATGTGGTTAAAGGTACTATAAGCAAAAAACAGGTGTTTAGGTCTCATCAAGGTTGGAGCCGTTTCACTATATTAAGTTTTGTGGTGCATGATTGTCATTAAATCCACAATGTCAATGACATATAGAAAAAACGTGGATATATCTTCAAACTGAGTTTTGACTTCTGACCTGTCTGATAATGCAGGGAGAGATGTTTCCAAAACATTTTGTGGCCATGTCTGTGGGTGTTTCAGTCCATACGTTTGGTTTGCGTTGTGTTGTAGTCCTCAAGATACAGTGTATTAAGGTTAGATTTTACCAAAATGGAGCACACCTACTTCTGCTTGTGTATGACAAATAGTGCTGCTTTGGTGGGCTTCTTGAATCAATATTTAAGAATTCAGGAATTTCATGGGGTGGTTGTAGTTGCTAAATTTCAAGGAGTTTGTGTAACTCGGCCTGAACCAATATTAATTGGTTTGTGGGGCATATTAAAGTTGTTACGGAGTTAATGTTTCGTTTACTGTCAGTTTCTTTTACTGAACGTGTAATATAAAGCAAAATGCCATTGTGTTCATTGATACATTTCAGAGAGATGCTCCCAGCCGAATTCAAATTGTTTTTTGTCCCCCCAATGTTGTGGTATTGTGTTTGTAGATAAGTTGCAAGGTCAAAAGGTCTCTAAAGGGCCTTTTCACAGAGGTGAAGGAATGAGGAATATGTTCGACGTGATTGTATATGTTATCAATAATTTGGGGCTGGGCGATATGGCGTTAATTCAATGTCACAAAATATTGAGCAGTTTCTCCTCAATGGACGGATAAAGGATGAGATACGCCGGGAAATTAAAAAAGAATGAATAAAAAATATGATGTACGAATTCAACACATGATTGTTAATTACGGTGGTGGAAAAAGGTTAGATGTATTGCCACTGGCTTGTGACAACAGTGTTTTTGCACATTTTACGTTTTCTGAGCGTATCATCTGTTAAAACAAAAAATACTGCCACACGATGAAAATCGCATTTCTCTTTTGGATATGGGAGGTGACGTTTCTCGTGCAGTGTCACAAAGTGTCAGACTAGTGGAACTGAGTCATTTTGTGACTTATTGTGGTGAATGTGATGAAAAGCTCCTCCTATGTGACCTGTTATGCTCAGAATGGAACTGTTTCAGGACGCGGTTGCTCCAGAACTCAGGGCCCACCGTGGCCTGTTAGGCGAGAAAGGCGCACCTTTTCGGACCATTTTGTCGCCCTCTGCCGCCCTCTGCTGGAGCATGAAAATGTTGTTTCTCCTGCAATAAAGGCCTCCCTGTATCATTCAGCTTATTAGTGGTGGGAGCGGACTGTTCTCATGCCTGTCAGCTGAATATGAGTGTGGCTGGATGCCCGGGGTTTTAGTATTTTTACTTCTGAGCAAGACGCTTTCTCTCGCTGAGAGAAGTCGTTTTCTGCACTCAGACATGAAATGTTGTTTCTCCTGCAATAAAGGCCTCCCTGCTATCATTCAGGCTTTTGTGGTGGAGGTGACTGTATCTCATGCAGTACTGCTGATGATTGAGTGTGGGCTGGATGCCCGTTAGTAATTGTTACCCAGCTGTGCTAGAAACGCTTTCTCTCGCTGAAGATAAGTCGTTTTCTGCACAGAGTGTCACAAGTGTCAGTTTAGTGGAACTGAGCACCATTTGTGACTTGTGTGCTGAATGTGATGAAAAGCTCCTCTAGTGACTTGATATGCTCAGAATGACTGGTTCAGGCTCGCGGGTGCTCCAGTACACAGGGGCCCCTTCGTGGCCTGTTCGGCCGAGATAAGGGCCCAACCTGTTCCGTATTCAATTTTTCGCATCATGCCGCCCCTTGCTGGAGCATGAAAATGTTGTTTCTCCTGCAATAAAGGCCTCCTGCTATCATTCAGGCTTATTCGTCGGTGGGTGGTGACTGTTCTCATGCAGTACACTGAATATTGAGTGTGGGCTGGATGCCGTTAGTATTTTACCATCTGTGCAAAGAAACGCTTTCTCTCGCTGAGTGTTGTCGTTTTCTGCTCAGACATGAAACTGTTGTTTCTCCTGCAATAAAGGCCTCCCTGCTATCATTCAGGCTTATTCGTGGTGTGAGGTGACTGTTCTAATGCAGTACAGCTGAATATTGAGTGTGGGCTGGATGCCCATGTAGTATTTTTAACATCTGTGCCAAGAAAAGCTTTCTCTCGCTCAGATAAGTCGTTTTCTGCACAGAGTGTCACAAAGGGTCAGATTAGTGGAACTGAGTCTTTTTGTGGACTTATTGTGTGAAATTGGGATGAAAAGCACCTCCTAGTGACTTGTTATGCTCAGAATGGAATGTTTCAGCCGCATCGCGGTTGCTCCAGAAACACAGGGGCCCCACGTGCGCATGTTAGGCCGAGAAAGGCGCACTTTTTCCGGATCAATTTTTCGCCATCTGCCGCCCCTTGCTGGAGCATGGAAACTGTTGTTTCTCCTGCCAATAAAGTGCCTCCTGCTATCATTCAGCTTATTCGTTGGTGGGAGGTGACTGTTCTCATTGCAGTACAGCTGAAGATTGAGTGTGGGCTGGATGCCCGTTAGTATTTTTACCATCTGTGCATGAAACGCTTCTCACGCTGAGATTAAGTCGTTTTCTGCACGACATGAAAATGTTGTTTCTCCTGCAATAAAGCCTCCCTGCCTTTCATTCAGGCTTATTCGTTGGGGGGAGGTGACTGTTCTCATGGCAGTACAGCTGAATATTGAGTGTGGGCTGGATGCCCGTGTAGTTTTTTACCATCTGTGCAAGAAACGCTTTTCTCTCGCTGAGATAAGTCGTTTTCTGCACAGAGTGGTCACAAAGTGTCAGATTAGTGGAACTGAGCTCATTTTGTGGACTTATTGTGTGAATGTGATGAAAAGCACCTCCTAGTGACTTGTTTTGCTCAGAATGGACTGTTTCAGGCACGCGGTTTGCTCCAGAACACTGGGGCCCCACCGTGCGACTGTTAGGCCGAGAAAGGCGCAACTTTTCCGGATCAATTTCTCGCCATCTGCCGCCCCTCTGCTGGAGCATGAAAATGTTGTTTCTCCTGCAATAAAGGCCTCCCTGCTATCATTCAGGCTTGTCGAGGTGGGAGGTGATGTTTCATGCAGCACCAGCTGAATATTGTGTGTGGGCTGGAGGCCGTTAGTATTTTTACATCTGATGCAAGAAACGCTTTCTCTCGCTGAGATAAGTCGTTTTCGCACAGACATGAAAATGTTGTGTCTCTCACTGCAATAAAGGCCTCCCTGCTAGCATTCAGGCTTATTCGTGGTGGAGGTGACTGTTCTCATGCAGTACAGCTGTATATTTGAGTGTGGGGCTGGATGCCCGTAGTATTTTTACCATCTGTGCAAGAAACGCTTTCTCTCGCTGAGAGAAGTCGTTTTCTGCACAGACATTAAAATGTTGTTTCTCCTGCTCAAATAAAGGCCTCCCTGCTATCTTTCAGGCTTATTCGTGGTGGGAGGTGACTGTCTCATGCAGTACGCCTGAATATTGAGTGTGGGCTGGATGCCGGTTAGTATTTTTACCATCTGGGCAAGAAACGCTTTCTCTCGCTGAGATAAGTCGTTTTCTGCACAGAGTGTCTCAAAGTGTCCAGAATTAGTGGAACTGAGCTCATTTTGTGTCTTATTGTGCTGAATGTGATGAAAAGCACCTCCTAGTGACTTGTTATGCTCAGAATGACTGTTTCAGGCACGCGGTTTCTCCAGAACACAGGGGCCCCAACGTGCGCCTGTTAGGCCGAGAAAGGCGCACCTTTTCCGGATCAATTTCTCGCCATTCTGCCGCCCTCTGCTGGAGCATGAAAAATGTTGTTTCTCCTGCAATAATGGCCTCCCTGCTATCATTCTGGCTTATTCGTGGTGGGAGGTGACTGTTCTCATGCAGTACAGCTGAATATTGCGTGTGGGCTGGATGCCCGTTAGTATTTTTACCATCTGTGCAAGAAAAGCGTCTCTCGCTGAGATATAGTCGTTTTTCGTGACAGACATGAAAATGTTGTTGTTCCTGCCAATAAAGGCCTTCTGCTATCATTCAGGCTTATTCGTGGTGGGAGGTGACTGTTCTCATGCAGTACAGGCTGAATATTGAGTTGTGGGTGGATGCCCGTTGTATTTTTCTCCATCTGTGCAAGAACGCCTTTCTCTCGCTCAGATAAGTCGTTTTGCACAGAGTGTCACAAGTGTCAGGATTAGTGGAATGAGCGCATTTGTGACTTATTGTGCTGATGTGATGAAAAGCACTCCTAGTGACTTGTTATGCTCAGATGACTGTTTTCAGGCACGCGGATGCCTCCAGAAACACTGGGGCCCCCACGTGCGCTGTTAGGCCGAGAAAGGCGCAATTTTTCCGGCGCAATTTTTCGCCATCTGCCGCCCTCTGCTGGAGCATGAAAATGTTGTTTCTCTGCAATAGAGGCCTCCTTGCTATCATTCAGGCTTATCGTGGTGGGAGTGACTGGTCTCATGCAGTACAGGTGAATATTGAGTGTGGGCGGATGCCGTTAGTATTTGTACCATCTGTGCAAGATAAACGCTTTCTCTCGTGGAGAGAAGTCGTTTCTGCCAGAACATGATAAATGATGTTTCTCCTGCAAATAAAGGCCTCCCCTGCTATATTCAGGCATATTCGTGGTGGGAGGGTGGACTGTTCTAATTGCAGTACAGCTGAATAGTGAGGTGTGGGCTGGATTGCCCGTTAGTATTTTTACCTTCTGTGCAAGAAACCGCTTTCCTCTTGCTGAGATAAGTCGTTTTCTGCACAGGTGTCACAAAGTGTCAGATTAGTGGAACTGAGCTCATTTTGTGGACTTATTGTGCTGAATGTGATGAAAAGCATCTCTTTGTGACTTGTTATGCTCAGAATGACTGTTTCAGGCACGCGGTTGTCCAGAACTACAGGGGCCCCACCGTGCGCCTGTTAGGCGTGAAAAGGGGCGCACCTTTTCCGGATCAATTTCTCGCCATCTGCCGCCCCCTTGCTGGAGCATGAAAATGTTGTTTCTCCGGCAATAAAGGCCTCCCTGCTATCATTCAGGCTTATTCGAGGTGGGAGGTGACTGTTCTCATGCAGTACAGCTGAATATTGAGTGTGGGCTGGGATACCCGTTGTATTTTACCATCTGTGCAGAAACGCTTTCTCTCCGCTGAGAGAAGTCGTTTTTGCACAGACATGGAAAATGTTGTTTCTCCTGCAATAAAGGCCTCCCATGCTATCATCAGGCTTATTCGTGGTGGGAGGTGATGTTCTCATGCCGCTCAGGCTGAATAGTGAGTGTGGGTGGCTGCCCGTTGTATTTTTACCAGTCTGTGCAAGAAAACGCTTCTCGTCGCTGAGATAAGTAGTTTTCTGCACAGAGTGTTCCCAAAGTGTCAGATTAGTGGAACTGAGCTCATTTTGTGACTTATTGTGCTGAATGTGATGAAAAAGCACTCTAGTGACTTGTTATGCTCAGAATGACTGTTTTAGGCACGCGGTATTGCTCCAGAACACAGGGGCCCCTCCGTGCGCTGTTAGGCCGAGAATGGCCCACCTTTCCGGGATCAATTTTTTTCGCCATCTTGCCCGCCCTCTGTGGAGCATGAAAATGTTGTTTCTCCTGCAATAAAGGCCTCCCTGCTATCATTCAGGCTTATTCGTGGTGGGAGGTGACTGTTCTTCATGCTAGTACCAGAGATTATTGAGTGTGGGCTGGATGCCCGTTAGTAATTTTACCATCTGTGCAAGATAAAACGCTTTCTCTCGCTGAGATAAGTCGTTTTCTGCACGACATGAAAATGTTGTTTTCTCCTGCCAATAAAGGCCTTCCTGCTATCATTCAGGCTTAGTTTCGTGGTGGGAGGTGGCTGTTCTCCTGCAGTACAGCTGAATATTGAGTGTGGGGCTGGATGCCCGTTAGTCTTTTTACCATCTGTGCAAGAAACGCTTCTCTCGCTCAGATAAGTCGTTTTCTGCACAGTGTGTCACTAAAGTGTCAGATTGTGGAATCTGGAGCTATTTTGTGAACTTATTGTGCTGAATGTGATGAAAAGCACCTCCTAGTGACTTTTTATGCTCAGAATTACTGTTTCAGGCACGCGGTGGCTCCAGAAAACAGGGGCCCCACCGTGCGCATTGTTAGGCCGAGAAAGCGCACTTTTTCCAGTCAATTTTCGCCATCCTGCCGCCCTCTGCTTGGGAGCATGAAAAATGTTGTTTCTCCTGCAATAAGGCCTCCCTGCTATCATTCTCAGGCTTATTCGTGGTGGGAGGTGACTGTTTCATGCAGTACAGCTGAATATGGAGTGTGGGCCTGGTTGCCCGTTGTATTGTTACCATCTGTGCAAGAAACGCTTTCTCTCGATGAGAGAAGTCGTTTTCTGCACAGACATGAAAATGTTGTATATCCTGAAATAAAGGCTTTGCATCCCTGCTATCATTCAGGCTTATTCGTGGTGGGAGGTGATGTTCTCATGCGTACAGTGAATATTGAGTGTGGGCTGGATGCCCGTTAGTATTTTTACCATTGGCAAGAAACGCTTTCTCTCGCTGAGAATAAAGTCGTTTTTGCACAGAGTGTCACAATAGTGTCAGACTTAGTGGTACTGAGCTCATTTTGTGCTTATTGTTGCTGAATGGATGAAAGCATCTCCTTGTGGGACTTGGTATGCTCAGAATGACTGTTTCAGGCACGCGGTTGCTCCAGAACTCAGGGGCCCCAACCGTGCGCCTGTTAGCGAGGAAAGGCGACCTTTTCCGGATAAATTTCTCGCCATCTGCCGCCCCTCTGCTGGAGCATGAAATTGTTGTTTCTCCTGCAATAAAGGCCTTCCCTGCTCTCATTCAGGCTTATTTCGTGGTGGGAGGTGAACTTGTTTTCATGCAGTACAGCTGATATTGAGTGTGGGGCTGGATCCCCGGTAGTATTTTACTCTGTGCAAGAAACGCTTTCTCTCGCTGAGAGAAGTCGTTTTCTGCACAGACCATGGAAAATGTTGTTTCTCTGCTAATAAAGGCCTCCCTGCTATCATTCAGGCTTATTCGTGGTGGGAGGTGACTGTTCTCATGCAGCACAGCTGAATATTGAGTGTGGGCTGGATGCCCGTTAGTATTTTTACCATCTGTGCAAGAAACGCTTTCTCTCGCTGAGATAAGTCGTTTTCTGCACAGAGTGTCCCAAAGTGTCAGATTAGTGGAACTGAGCTCATTTTGTGTGACTTATTGTGCTGAATGTGATGAAAAAGCACCTCCTAGTGACTTGTTATGCTCAGAATGGACTGTTTCGGCACGCGGTTGCTCCAGAACACAGGGGCCCCACCGTTCGCCTGTTAGGCCTAGAAAGGCCCACCTTTTCCGGATCCAATTTTTCGCCATCTGCGCCCCTCTGCTGGCGGCATGAAAATGGTTGTTTCTCCTGCAATAAGGCCTCCCTTGCTATCATTCAGGCTTATTCCGGGTGGGGAGGTGGACTGTCTCATGCTGTACAGCTGAATAATGAGTGTGGGCTGGAAGGGATGCCCGATAGTTTTTTACCATCTGTGCAAGATAACGCTTTTCTCGCTGAGAGAAGTCGTTTTCTGCACAGACATGAAATTGTTGTTTCTCCTGCAATAAAGGCCTCCCTGCTATCATTCAGGTTATTCGTGGTGGGAGGTGATGGTCTCATGCAGTACGCTGAATATTGTGTGTGGGGCTGGATGCCCGTTAGTATTTTTACCATCTGTGCAAGAAACGCTTTCTCTCGCTCCGATAATCGTTTTCTGCACAGGAGTGTCACAAAGAGTCAGATTAGTGGGAACTGAGCTCATTTGTGATCTTATTGTGCTGAATGTGATGAAAGCACCTTCTAGTGGTCGTGTTATGCTCAGAATGACTGTTTCAGGACGCGGTTGCTCCTAGAACACAAGGGCCCACCGTGCGCATGTTAGGCCGGAAAGGCGCACTTTTTCGGATCAATTTTGTCGCCATCTGCCGCCCTCTGCTGGAGCATGAAAATGTTGTTTCTCCTGCAATAAGGCCTCCCTGTAATCATTCAGGCTTATATCGTGGTGGGAGGGGGGGCTGACTGTAGTCTTCCTGCAGTACAGCTGATATTGATGTGTGGGCTGGATGCCCGGTAGTATTTTTACCATCTTGTGCAGAAAACGCTTTCTCTCGCTGAGAGAGTCGTTTTCTGACAGACATGAAAATGTTGTTCTCTGCAATAAAAGGCATCCCTGCTATCATTCAGGACTGTTCGTGGTGGGAGTTGACTGTTCTTCATGCAGTACAGGCTGAATATTGAGTGTGGGCTGGTTGCCCGTGAAGTCTTTTTACCATCTGTGCAGAAACGCTTCTCTCGCTGAGATAAGTCGTTTTTCTGCACAGAGTGTCACAAAGTGTCAGGTTTAGTGAACTGAGCTCATTTTGTGACTTATTGTGCGGAATGTGATGAAAAGCATCTCCTATGAGACGAGTTATGCTCAGAATGACTGTTTCAGGCACGCGGTTTGCTCCAGAAACAGGGCCCCACGTGCGCTGTTAGGCCGAGAAAGGCGCACCTTTTCCGGGATCAATTTCTCGCCATTCTGCCCGCCCTCTGCTGCGCATGAAAAAATGTTGGTTTCTCTGCAATAAAGGCCTCCCTGCTATCATTCAGGCTTATTGTGGTGGGAGGTTGACTGTCTCATGCAGTACAGCTGAATATTGAGTGTGGGTGGATACCCGTTAGATTGTACCCATCTGTCAAGAAACGCTTTCTCTCGCTGAGAGAAGTCGTTTTCTGCACAGACATGAAATTGTTGTTTTCTCCTGCAATTAGGCCCTCCCGGCTATCATTCAGGCTAATTCGTGGTGGGGAGGTGATGTTCTCATGCAGCACAAGTGAATTATGTGTGTGGGCTGGATTGCCCGTTAGTTTTTTTACCATCTGTGCAAGAAACGCTTTCTCTCGCTGAGTTAAGTCGTTTTTCTGCACCGAGTGTTCCAAGTGTCAGTTTTGTGGAACTGAGCCTATTTTTTGTGAATTATTGTGCTGGAATGTGATGAAAAGCACCTCCCTAGTGACTTGTATGCTCAGAATGACTGTTTCAGGCACGCGGTTGCTCCAGAACTCAGGGGACCCACGTGCGCCTGTTAGGCCGAGAAAGGCCCCACCTTTTCCGGATCAATTTGTCGCCAATCTGCCGCCCCTCTGCTGAAGCATGAAAATGTTGTTTCTCCTGCAATAAAGGCTCCCTGCTATCATTCAGGATCATTCGTGGAGGGAGGTGACTGTTCTCATGCGTACAGCTGAATATTGAGTGGGGCGTGGATGCCGTTAGTATTTTACCATCTGTGCAAGAAAGCTTTCTCTCGCTGAGATTAAGTCGTTTTCTGCACAGACATTGAAAATGTTGGTTTCTCCTGCAATAAAGGCCTTCCTGCCTATCATTCAGGCTTAGTCGTGGTGGGAGGTGACTGTTCTAATTCAGTACAGCTGAATATTGAGTGTGGGCTGGTTGCCGTTAGTATTTTTTACCATCTGTGCAAGAAACGCTTTCTCTCGCTCAAGATAAGTCGTTTTCTTGCACAGAGTGTCACAAAGGGTCAGATTTAGTGGAACTGAGCTCATTTTGTGATCTTATTGTGCTGAATGTGATGAAAAGCAACCTCCTAGTGACTTGTATGCTCAGAATGACTGTTTCAGGCACGCGGTTGCTCCAGAACACAGGGGTGCCCCACCCGTGGCATGTTAGGCGAGAAAGGCGCACTTTGTCCGGATCAATTTTCGCAATCTGCCGCCCCTACTGCCGCCCCTCTGTGGAGCATGAAAATGTTGTTTCTACTGCAATAAAGGCCTCCCTGCTATCATTCAGCTATTCGTGGTGGGAGGTGACGGTTCTCATGCAGTACAGCTGATATTTGAGTTGGGCTGGATGCCCGTTAGTTTTTTACCATCTGTGCAAGAAAGCTTTCTCTCGCTGAGAGAAGTGTTTTCGGCACAGACATGAAAATGTTGTTTCTCCTGCAATAAAGCCTCCTGCTATCTTCAGGCTTTTTCGTGGTGGGAGGTGGTCTGTTCTCATTGCAGTACAGCTGAATTATTGAGTGTGGGGCTGGATGCCCGTTAGTATTTTTACATTGTGCAGAACACACGGCTTTCTCTCGCCTGAGATATGTCGTTTTCTGCACAGAGAGTCACAAAGTGTCAGACTAGTGGAACTGAGCTCATTTTGTGACTTATTGTGCTGAATGTGATGAAAAGCAACTCCTAGTGACTAGTTATGATCAGAATGACTGTTTAAGCACGCGGTTGCTCCAGAAAACACAGGGGCCCCACCGTGTCGCCGGTCTAGGCCGAGAAAAGGCGCACTTTTCCGGATCAATTCTCGCATCTGCCGCCCCTCTGCTGGAGCATGAAAAATGTTGTTTCTCCTGCCAATAAAGGCCTCCCTGTATCATTCAGGGCTTATTGTGGTGGGAGGTGACTGTTCTCATGCAGTACAGCTGAATATTGAGGTAGGCTGGATACCCGTTTGTATTTTACCATCTGTGCAAGAAAACGCTTTCTCTCGCATGAGAGAAGTCGTTTTCTGCACAGACATGAAAATGTTGTTTCTCATGCAATAAAGGCCTCCCTGCTATCATTCAGGCTTATTCGTGGTGGGAGGTGACTGTTCTCAGCAGCACAGCTGAATATTGCGTGTAGGGCTGGATGCCCGTTAGTATTTTTACCATCTGTGCAAAGAAACGCTTTCTCTCGCGAGATAAGTCGTTTTCTGCACAGAGTGTCCAAAGTGTCAGACTAGTGGAACTGAGCTCATTTGGTGACTTATTGTGCTGAATGTGATGAAAGACCTTCCTAGTGACTTGTTATGCTCAGAATGACTGTTTCAGGCACGGGATGCTCCAGAACCCAGGGGCCCCACGTGCGCCTGTTAGGCCGAGAAAGGCCCACCTTTCCGGATAATTTTTCGCATCGGCCGCCCTCTGCGGGAGCATGAAAATGTTGTTTCTCCTGCAATAAAGGCCTCCCTGCGATCATTCAGGCTTATTCGTGGTAGGGGAGGTGACTGTTCTCATGCAGTACAGCTGAATATTGAGTGTGGGCTTGGATGGCCCGTTTAGAATTTTTACCTCTGTGCCAAGAAACGCTTTCTCCGCTGAGAGAAGTCGTTTTCTGCACCGACATGAAATGTTGTTTATCCTGCAATAAGGCTCCCTGCTATCATTCAGGCTTATTCGTGGTGGGAGGTGACTGTTCTCAATCACTTACAACTGAATATTGAGTGTGGGAGCTGGGGAATGCCGTTAGTATTTTTACCATCTGTGCAAGAAACGGCATTTCTCTCGCTGAGATAAGTCGTTTTCTGCACAGTGTGTCACAAAGTGTCAGATAGTGGAACTTGAGCTTTTTTGTGACTTATGGTG